>NW_026291638.1:0-32676 GCF_023091745.1 Budorcas taxicolor | reverse complement strand
TGTGGATGATGGAGCCGGAGCATAGAAATAATATGGCTTTGAAGAAAGCGTGGGTGCAGATGTGAAGAAGTGCTAGGTGAGGCTGGTTAATTCCAATTGTTACTATCATAAGGCCGAGTTGGCTGGATGTAGAGAAGGCGATGATTTTTTTAATGTCATTTTGGGTGAGGGCACATATTGCTGTAAATAGTGTGGTAATGGCTCCTAGGCATAGTATAGTAGATTGGATGAGTTTATTGTTTTCTGTTAATGGATAAAAGCGGATTAGTAAGAAAATACCTGCTACTACTATTGTACTTGAGTGGAGTAATGCTGAGACAGGTGTCGGACCCTCTATTGCGGAGGGTAATCATGGGTGCAGGCTAAATTGTGCGGATTTTCCGGTTGCGGCTAGAATTAGTCCTATTAGAGGTAGATTTGAGTTCTCTGGTTTTAGTAAGAAGATTTGTTGAAGGTCTCAAGTGTTGAGGTTAATTAGGAATCATGCTATTGCTAGGATAAATCCGATGTCGCCAATGCGGTTATATAGGATTGCTTGTAGAGCTGCTGTGTTTGCGTCTGCTCGTCCGTATCACCATCCAATTAGTAGAAATGATATAATTCCGACTCCTTCTCAGCCAATGAATAGTTGAAAGATGTTATTTGCAGTGACGAGGATGAGTATTGTGATAAGAAATAAGAGTAAGTACTTAAAAAATTGGTTGATGTTGGGGTCGGAATGTATGTATCATATTGAGAATTCTATGATGGATCATGTGACGAATAGTGATACTGGGATAAATATTGTCGAGAAGTAATCTATTTTGAAGCTGAGAGATAGTTTGAGGGTTTGGATGGTTAGTCAGTGTCAGTTTGAAATAATTATTTCTTGTCCTGTATGAATAAATATTATAGTGGGAATTATACTAGTGATAAAGGCGTATGAAATGGTTGTTTTTACGTAAAGTGGGTAATTGGTGAATTTGTGGGTGCTAAGACTAGTTGTCATGATGGGTACGGTTAGTAGGATTAGGGTAGTTAGTGTGAGGGATGGGAACAGGTTTATTACTTTTATTTGGAGTTGCACCAATTTTTTGGTTCCTAAGACCAATGGATAACTGCTATCCTTTAAAAGTTTGAAAAAGCCATGTTGTCAGGCATGGGAGCATAGAATTAGCAGTTCTTGCATACTTTTTCGGTAAATAAGAAGGTGATAGGCTTCTATTGTTAGATTCACAATCTAATGTTTTTTTAAACTATATTTACAGTATAGGGGTCCTAGGATAATTTTTGGGTTTAGGGATAGAAGCAGTAGTGGTAGTATGTGTAGTGATATGAGTGCATTTTCTCGTGTGAAGGAAGGTGAAATGTTATTGATATGATGAGTGTATTTGCCCCGTTGTGTTGTGATTAGTATATAGAGGGTGTAGAGAGTAGTGATTACTATGTTAAGTCCTATTAGAATAATTGTGATATTAGATCATGAAAAAGTCGATATTACTACAAATAGTTCTCCGATTAGGTTGATTGTTGGGGGTAGAGCCAGGTTGGTTAGACTTGCTAGGAGTCATCAGGTGGCTATTAGTGGAAGAAGTGTTTGTAGGCCGCGGGCTAAGATTATTGTACGGCTGTGAATTCGTTCGTAGTTAGAATTTGCTAGGCAGAAAAGTATAGAGGATGTAAGGCCGTGGGCAATTATCAGGGCGGTGGCTCCTATGTAGCTTCAGGGTGTTTGGATTAGGATTGCAACGATGACAAGTGCCATGTGGCTAATAGAGGAGTACGCGATGAGTGATTTCAGGTCCGTTTGACGAAGGCAAATTGAGCTGGTTATGATTATGCCTCATAGTGATAGCATGATGAATGGGTATGCTATAAAGTCGGTGATTGGATCTAGGAGAAGCGTAATTCGTAACATGCCGTATCCTCCTAGTTTTAGTAGGATTGCTGCAAGAACTATGGAGCCTGCAATTGGGGCTTCTACGTGGGCTTTGGGTAGTCAGAGATGAAGTCCGTATAGTGGTATTTTTACTATAAAGGCTATTATGCATGCTAGTCACATGAAGGTGTTGGATCAGGAGCTGGGTATTGGTTGTACTCAGTATTGTAGAATTAGGAAGTTTAGGGATCCTATTGTGTTTTGAATATAGATTAGTGCAACTAGTAAGGGTAGGGATCCTGCTAGTGTATAAAACAAGAAGTAGAGACCGGCATTTAGGCGTTCTGTTTGGTTCCCTCATCGGGTAATAATAATGAGTGTGGGAACTAGTGTTGCTTCAAATATAATATAAAAGAGAATTAGTTCTGTAGCAGAGAATGTCATAATTAGAAATAGTTGTAATAGGATTAGTATTGAGATGAAGAATTTTTTTCGGGCTGGGTTTTCTTTTGATAGGTGATGCTGGCTAGCTATAAGTATTAAGGGGAGGAGTCATATGGTTAGAATAAGTAGTGGTGTAGATAAGGAGTCGGAGAAGAAAGTTAATGAGAAGTTGAGGCTGTTATCGCCAAATTGGTTTATAAGGAGTAGGCTTGTAAGGCTAATTAGTAAGCTGTGGAGTGTGGAGTTAATTCAGATTATGTTATTTTTTGATAGCCAGGTTAGGGGTATAAGTATTATTGTGGAAATAATGTATTTTAGCATTGTAGCAGATTAAGGTTTTGTACGTAGTCGGTGCCGTATGTGTTTGATACCATTACTAGCAAGGATAGGCCTAGTGCTGCTTCGCAGGCTGCGAAAACTAGTAGAATAATGGGTATTATACTGGCTAAAGTGAAGTGTGAGTTTAGGATTATTAGGGTAGCTATAACGAATAAGGACAATATTATTCCTTCCAGGCATAGGAGGGAGGATATTAGGTGAGATCGATACATTAGTAATCCCGTGAGAGATACTATGAATGCTATTATAATATTTATGTATACGAGGGACATTTGGTACTTATGAGTTTGATCATAATCTAATGAGTCGAAATCATTTATTTTGGTTTAAACTAAGTACCATATTCGGTCCATTCTAATCCTTTTTGGGTTCATTCATAGGCTAGGCTTGTGGCTAGTAGGAAAATTAGGAGAAGGGATATAGTAAGCATTGTGTTAAGGTTAGTTGTTTGTGAGGCCCATGGTAGTGGTAGAAGTAGTGCAATTTCTAGATCGAAGAGGAGGAATGTGATAGCTACTAGAAAGAATTTTATGGAGAAAGGAAGGCGAGCAGATCCTATGGGGTCGAATCCACATTCGTATGGGCTTGTTTTTTCTGAGTATACGTTTAGTTGGGGGAGTCAGAATGCGATGGTCACGAGCAATGTAGCTAGTGTAAAGTTAGTTAGGAGGGTAATTATAAGGTTTATTGTTCTTTTTCGGGTTAGGCCGAAGCTAACTGATTGGAAGTCAGTTGTACTAATTAATACTAAAAGAACATGAGCCTCATCAGTAGATGGAAACATAGAGGAAAAGTCATACTACGTCTACGAAGTGTCAATATCAGGCAGCGGCTTCGAAGCCGAAATGGTGATTGGAGGTAAAGTGAAATTTTAGTTGGCGGAGGAAGCAGACAATTAAGAAAGTAGATCCAATAATGACATGGAGGCCGTGGAATCCTGTAGCTACGAAGAAAGTTGAGCCGTAAACTCCGTCTGAGATTGTAAAGGGAGCTTCATAGTATTCTGATGCTTGTAGAAGTGTAAAGTATACGCCTAACGTAATGGTGATGAATAAGGCTTGTAGCATGTGGTTACGGTTCCCTTCTATGAGGCTGTGGTGGGCTCAGGTAATGGAGACTCCTGAGGCTAGAAGGACAGAGGTGTTGAGTAGTGGGACTTCTAAGGGGTTAAGTGGGTGAATGCCTGTTGGGGGTCAGCAGCTGCCTAATTCGGGTGTAGGAGCAAGGCTTGAGTGATAGAAGGCTCAGAAGAAGCCAGTGAAGAATAGGACTTCGGAGACGATGAAGAGGATTATTCCGTAGCGAAGGCTTTTTTGGACAGCAGGAGTATGGTGGCCTTGAAAGGTACTTTCTCGGATTACATCTCGTCATCATTGGTATATTGTAAGTATGTTTGTTGTTAGGCCTAGGGTCAGTAGAGCTGTTGAATTGAAGTGAAATCACATGATGAGGCCAGATGTTATTAGGAGGGCAGATAGTGCTCCTGTGAGGGGTCAGGGACTTGGGTTTACTATGTGATAGGCGTGGGTTTGGTGTGTCATTATGTATTGTCGTGCAGATATAAGCTAACTAGGAGGGTGAATACGTAGGCTTGAACTATAGCTACTGCGAATTCGAGGATTGTTAGTAGAGCTAAAATAGTAAATGTAATAAGTGCTGTTGTGGTATTGATATTTAATAATGCAAGGGTAGCTCCTCCGATTAAGTGAATTAATAAGTGCCCTGCTGTGATGTTGGCTGTTAATCGTACGGCAAGGGCTACTGGTTGGATGAAGAGGCTGATGGTTTCGATAATTACCAGTATTGGGATTAGTGGGGTAGGTGTTCCTTGTGGTAGGAAGTGGGCGAGTGATGCTTTGGTTTTGTTGCGGAAGCCTGTAACTACGGCCCCTGCTCATAGGGGAATAGCCATGCCTAAATTTATTGATAGTTGTGTGGTTGGTGTAAATGAATGGGGTAATAAGCCTAATAAATTTGTAGACCCAATAAATAGAATTAGGGACATTAATATCAATGTTCATGTTTGTCCTTTGGTGTTGTGAGTGCTTATTATTTGTTTTGACATGAGTTGAAGTGCTCATTGTTGGAGGGAGATAAGGCGGTTATTAATTAGTCGGTTTGATGTAGGAAATAGTAAGCTAGGGAATATAATGACGAGAGTAACAAGGGGGAGGCCTAGAATTACAGGGGTAATGAAAGAGGTAAATAGATTTTCGTTCATTTTGTTTCTCAAGGGGCGTCTTGTTTTGGCGTTTTTGTTGTTATTAATTTTGGGTTATAGTAGAAATCGTGTTTTGAGATTTTTAATTGGAGAACAATAAAGAGGACTAAAAATATTGATAGAATTGTCGTGAGTCACGTTGATGTGTCTAGTTGTGGCATGTCATCAAGGAGAGTGTTGTGCTCTCGGTCTTTAACTTAAAAGGTTAATGCTGGCATAGCTTCTTGATGACTTATAACATTGATGCAGATCACTTTTCAAAATATTCTAATGGGACTAGTTCGAGAACGATTGGTATGAAACTATGATTTGATCCGCAGATTTCTGAGCATTGGCCGTAAAATAGGCCTGGACGAGTTGATATGAGGGTTGTTTGATTTAAACGGCCTGGAATTGCGTCTGTTTTTAGTCCTAGAGAGGGAACTGCTCATGAGTGTAAAACGTCTTCGGAGGAGATTAGTATTCGAATTGTTATTTCTATAGGTAATACAGCTCGGTTATCTACTTCTAGTAATCGTAGTTCTCCAGGTTTCAATTCTGATGTTGGAATTATATAGGAGTCGAAGCTTAAGTCTTCATAGTCTGTGTACTCATAACTTCAGTATCATTGATGTCCTATGGTCTTTACTGTGAGAGATGGGTTGTTGATTTCGTCTATTATGTATAGAATTCGTAGGGATGGGAGAGCAATTATAATCAGAATAATGGCTGGTAGAATGGTTCAGATTGTTTCTACTTCTTGTGCGTCTATGGTGCTGGTATGGGTTAGTTTTGTTGTTAGTATCAGTAAGATAATATAGAGTACTAGTGAGCTAATTAGGAAAACAATTATCAGAGTGTGATCGTGAAAGTGTAGCAGTTCTTCTATGATGGGTGATGTTGCGTCTTGAAAGCCTAGCTGTACGGGATATGCCATATGAGATGTACGGGACTTTCACCTGTAATTTAATCTTGACAAGGTTATGTAATGTTTTACTAACATCTCGTTTATTGAGAGAGACATAGTGGTTATGGTGTTGGCTTGAAACCGATAATAGGGGGTTCAATTCCTTCCTCTCTTATTTTAGGTTAATGTATGTAGGTTCTTCAAATGTGTGATATGGTGGAGGGCATCCGTTTAGTCATTCTAGATTTGTTGTGGTTAGGTCCACGGTTAAGACTTCCCGTTTGGATGCAAATGCTTCTCAGATGATAAAAGTCATTAATATTACTGCCGTTAGTGAGATGAATGAGCCTATAGATGAAATAGTGTTTCATATTGTATATGCGTCTGGGTAATCGGAGTATCGTCGTGGTATACCAGATAGCCCTAAGAAATGTTGTGGGAAGAAGGTCATGTTAACACCTACAAATATAATTGCGAAATGGATTTTGGCTCATGTGTCATTAAGGGTGTAGCCTGAGAATAAGGGAAATCAATGTACAAATCCTCCTATGATAGCGAATACAGCTCCTATTGATAGTACGTAGTGGAAATGTGCTACCACATAGTATGTGTCGTGGAGAACGATGTCAAGGGAGGAGTTGGCTAAAACAATTCCAGTTAGTCCTCCAACTGTAAAAAGGAAAATGAAGCCTAGGGCTCATATTATAGCGGGGGATCATTTGATATTTCCTCCGTGAAGTGTTGCTAGCCAACTAAAGACTTTTACTCCGGTTGGGATAGCAATAATTATAGTAGCGGATGTAAAGTAAGCTCGTGTATCGACGTCTATTCCGACTGTGAATATATGATGGGCTCATACAATAAATCCTAGAAATCCAATTGATATTATGGCTCATACTATTCCTATATATCCAAATGGCTCTTTTTTTCCTGAATAGTAGGTTACGATGTGGGAGATTATTCCAAAGCCAGGTAAAATTAGAATATATACTTCGGGGTGTCCAAAAAATCAGAATAAGTGTTGATATAAGATAGGGTCTCCTCCTCCTGCTGGGTCAAAGAAAGTTGTATTCAGGTTTCGGTCTGTTAGTAATATTGTGATGCCAGCTGCTAATACAGGAAGTGAGAGGAGGAGTAGTACGGCAGTGATCAGTACAGATCACACGAACAGGGGGGTCTGGTATTGTGATATTGCGGGAGGTTTTATGTTAATAATAGTTGTAATAAAATTAATGGCTCCTAAAATTGAGGAAACACCTGCTAGGTGTAGGGAGAAAATGGTCAGGTCTACTGAGGCTCCTGCGTGGGCTAGATTACCTGCTAGAGGGGGATATACGGTTCAACCCGTCCCTGCTCCGGCTTCGACTATAGAGGATGCTAGGAGTAATAGGAAAGAAGGGGGGAGGAGCCAAAAACTTATATTATTTATCCGAGGGAATGCTATATCAGGGGCTCCAATCATTAGAGGAACTAGCCAGTTGCCAAACCCTCCAATTATAATAGGCATTACTATAAAGAAGATTATTACGAATGCGTGTGCAGTTACAATTACGTTGTAGATTTGGTCATCTCCAAGTAGAGTTCCGGGTTGGCCTAACTCAGCACGAATTAGTAAGCTCAGAGCGGTTCCTACTATGCCGGCTCAGGCACCAAATAGAAGATAAAGGGTACCGATATCTTTATGATTAGTTGAAAATAATCAGCGGTTTATGAACATGGGTAAAATGGCTGAGTAAAGCAATAGACTGTAAATCTAAGAATAGAGGTTTGATTCCTCTTTTTACCAGGTCCTGTAGTGAATTAACATATTGAATTGCAAATTCAAAGGAGCAGCTTCAAACTCTGCCGGGGCTTCTCCCGCCTTTTTTTTCTTGCGGCGGGAGAAGTAGATTGAAGCCAGTTATTTAGGGTATTTAGCTGTTAACTAAAGTTTCGTGGGGGTGGGACCCACCAATCTAGTGAGGATTTAGCTTAATTAAAGTAGTTGATTTGCATTCAATTGATGTAAGATATGATCTTGCAGTCCTTATCAGGAATTAAGTAAATTATACTTGCTTAGGGCTTTGAAGGCTCTTGGTCTATTTAACCTAAATTCCTATTCTAGGATTGAGAGAATTGGTGTAAGTGGTAGTAGTATAGTGGACAATACGGTTATTGTTGGTAGGAGGGTTATTCGTTTTATGGTTGAGAATTGTCATTTTATTTTTATGTTGTTTGTGGAAGGGAACATAGTAAGTGTGGTGGAATATGCCAGTCGTATGTAGAAATATAGGTTTAGTAGTGCTGTAATTGCTATGAAGGTAGGTAGGATAATGCTATTGTTTTTTGTCATTTCTTGAATAATTATTCATTTTGGCATAAATCCTGATAGTGGGGGGAGTCCTCCTATTGATAGGAGGGTAATGAGAATTAGAATAGTTATGATGGGTGTTTTGTTTCATGTGTGTGATAGTGATAGAGTGGTTGTGGTTGAGTTGGCTATAAATAGTGTAAATATGGTGGAAGTTATGATGATGTAAATGATTAGGTTTAGTAATGTTATGGTGGGATTGTATGGTAAAATTGCTGTTATTCAGCCTATGTGGGCAATTGATGAGTAAGCTATAATTTTTCGTAGTTGGGTTTGGTTTAATCCTCCTCAGCCTCCGATTATAATGGATAGAATTGATAGGGTTAAGATTATATTTAGGTTGATGGATTGGGATACTTGGTAAAGTACCGATATGGGTGCTAGTTTTTGTCATGTAAGTAAGATTAGGCCTGAAGATAGAGGGATGCCTTGTGTTACTTCTGGGACTCAGAAGTGGAATGGGGCTATTCCTAGTTTTATGGCGAGGGCTATTGTTATGAGTATGGAGGCTGTTGGGTTAAATAGTTTTATTACGGTTCATTGGCCTGAGAATATTAAGTTGATGATAATGGCTATTATTAGTAGTATTGAGGCTGTTGATTGAGTTAGGAAATATTTAGTTGATGCTTCTGTGGCTCGTGGGTTGTGTTTTTTTATTATAATAGGAATGATGGCGAGTATATTTATTTCAAATCCGATTCAGATGAGTAGTCAGTGGGAGCTAATTATAACGATAATGGTTCCAAGTATTATAGTTATTAAGATAATAATGAGAGTGATTGGGTTTATTAGTACGGGAAGGATACAAACCAACATTTTCGGGGTATGGGCCCGATAGCTTAATTAGCTGACCTTACTATTAGAATTTGGTGTAATTGGGAGCACGAAGAGTTTTGAGTTCTTAGGAGTAGGTTCAATTCCTATAGTTCTAGAAATAAGAGGATTTAAACCTCTATAATTTACTCTATCAAAGTAACTCTTTTGTCAGACATATTTCTTATGTTTGTGGGGGGATACTTGATAGGAGAATAGGTAGAGATACATGTCATATGCATAGGGCTAGCGTTAGGGGTAGAAAATTTTTTCATAATAAGTGCATCAGTTGATCATAGCGGAATCGGGGGTAGGATGCTCGGATTCATAGGAAGGTCATTGTGAGTAGTAGTGATTTGATGATAAAGTTAATTGCGTAGAGTTCTGGTATGTATGGGTTATGGGATGCTCCTAGGAAGAGGGTTGTTGTGAAGATATTTATTATAATAATGTTTGCATATTCTGCTATAAAGAATAGGGCGAATGGTCCTGCGGCGTATTCTACATTAAAGCCCGATACTAGTTCAGATTCTCCTTCAGTAAGATCAAATGGTGCTCGGTTTGTTTCTGCTAGTGTTGAAATGAATCATATTATTGCTAAGGGTCATGCTGGGAAGATTAGTCATACTTGTTCTTGTGTAATGATTAATGTAGAGAGAGTGAAGGATCCATTTATTAGTAAGATTGATAGTAAGATAATTGCTAGTGTAACTTCATATGAAATTGTTTGTGCTACTGCTCGTAGGGCTCCAATAAGAGCGTATTTTGAGTTGGAGGCTCAGCCTGATCAGAGGATCGAGTATACGGCTAAGCTTGATATAGCTAATATGAAAAGGATTCCTAAGTTTATATTGATGAGGGGATAGGGTATGGGTAGGGGGATTCATATAGTTAAGGCTAGGGTTAGGGCTAGGATGGGGGCTAGAATAAATATTGAGATTGAGGATGTGGCAGGTCGTAGGGGTTCTTTAATGAAAAGTTTGATTGCATCGGCGATGGGTTGGAGTAAGCCATATGGTCCTACAATATTTGGGCCTTTTCGGAGTTGTATGTAGCCTAGGATTTTTCGTTCAACTAGTGTAAGAAAAGCTACGGCTAGAAGAATGGGGATAATAAGTGTTAAGATGTTGAGTATAAACATTTTGTTAAGGAGAGGATTTGAATCTCTGAGTATAAAGGTTTAAGTTTTACGCAATTACCGGGCTCTGCCACCTTAACTGGGCCCTTTTCTAGGGCAGGTATTGTTTGTGAGGTCAATTGAGATAAAGTCATTGATTGATTTAAGGCGCTTTGTTGAAGTTGGCCTTATTTCTCTTGTCCTTTCGTACTGGGAGAAATACATAACAGATAGAAACCGACCTGGATTACTCCGGTCTGAACTCAGATCACGTAGGACTTTAATCGTTGAACAAACGAACCTTTGATAGCGGTTGCACCATCGGGGTGTCCTGATCCAACATCGAGGTCGTAAACCCTATTGTCGATATGGACTCTTGAATAGGATTGCGCTGTTATCCCTAGGGTAACTTGTTCCGTTGATCAAGTCTTTGGATCAATAAACGATAGTTTGATTTGACTTGTGGGTCTAGTCTTTAAAATCGTTCGGAGGATTTTTTGTTCTCCGAGGTCACCCCAACCAAAACTGCTAGTCCATAAAGAGTGTTGTTATCCCTTAATGGTTAAGTTTATTTTCTTTGGACTAGTTAGTTAAAGCTCCATAGGGTCTTCTCGTCTTGTTGGTTTATTCCCGCCTCTTCACGGGAAGGTCAATTTCACTGATTGGAAGTAAGAGACAGTAAAACCCTCGTGTGGCCGTTCATACAAGTCCTTATTTAGAGAACAAATGATTATGCTACCTTTGCACGGTCAGGATACCGCGGCCGTTTAACGTCTAGTCACTGGGCAGGCAGTGCCTCCAATACTGGGGATGCTGGAGGTGATGTTTTTGGTAAACAGGCGGGATTTGTGTTTGCCGAGTTCCTTTTACTTCTTTTAATCTTTCCTGGGTGCACTCCTGTGTTGGATTAACAGTATAATTAATAAATTATTTATTGTTGGGTTATTTTTATTTACTGTTAACAGTCAGAGTATTATCAGATACTGACTTAAACTTGTGCAAGGAGAAAATATTTCTTGTTACTCATATTAACATTATTGCTTCTATTTAGTAATAGAATAGTCCAGTACTAGGTCTAGGAGTTGGTTATATTGTTGTTGGGATTAGTATTGTTTTTATTGTTGAGCTTTAACGCTTTCTTAATAGATGGCTGCTTTTAGGCCTACTATGGTGTTGTAAGATCTTACTCTCTAGTGAAGGTTGTACCCATTTCTAAAAGGCTGTACCTTTTTAGACTAACTTTTAAAGATACAGTGAGATTTGTTTATATTTTTTGGTATCTTTAAAGCTGAACTAAGATTCATTTTCTGGACAACCAGCTATCACCAGGCTCGTTAGGCATGTCACCTCTACTTATAGATCTTCTCACTATTTTGCCACATAGATGAGTTGGTTCTAATAAACTGTCTATAGGTAGCTCGTCTGGTTTCGGGTTACTTAGCTGAAATTCGTTTTGTTAAGTTTTTTGCTCGTTAATTCATTATGCAAAAGGTACAAGGGTTAATCTTTGCTTTTTTGTACTTTGATTATTTTCTTTCATCGTTCCCTTACGGTACTTTCTCTATAGCGCCATGTTTAGAATTTCTATCTCCTATACTTTAATAGGGGTAAATGTTTTGTTTTAGTATGTTTTGGTTATTGGATTGAAGAGTGGGGGTTTGGGCTAGGCATAGTTCAAAACATTCACAGTACACGAAATCTTCTAGGTGTAAACTAGATGCTTTAATTAAGCTATGTCTTGGTTTGTCCAAGCACACTTTCCAGTATGCTTACCTTGTTACGACTTACCTCCTCTCGTGTAATTGGTGCATGTAAATAGGTTTGGGTGCATATATTTACTTGAGGAGGGTGACGGGCGGTGTGTGCGTGCTTCATGGCCTGGTTCAACTAAGCACTCTATTCTTAGTTTACTACTAAATCCTCCTTTGGCTGTTAGTTTCATAATGGCTTTCGTATTAAGTTTTCTTGGATAGAAAATGTAGCCCATTTCTTCCCATTCCATAGGTTACACCTTGACCTAACGTTTTTATGTGTTATGATTGAGCTTACTTTTGTTCCTTTTCAGGGTTTGCTGAAGATGGCGGTATACAGACTGTATTAGCAAGGATTGGTGAGGTTTATCGGGGTTTATCGATTATAGAACAGGCTCCTCTAGAAGGGTGTAAAGCACCGCCAAGTCCTTTGAGTTTTGGGCCGTTGCCGGTAGTACTCTGGCGAATAATCTTGTTTTTGCAATTATTTATGTTTAGGGCTAAGCATAGTGGGGTATCTAATCCCAGTTTGGGTCTTAGCTATAGTGTGTCAGTTGTCGTAGAGTTACTTTCGTCACTTATTTTTGTTATAATTATGGCTTTTTACAGCTTAATTAGGATTTAACTCTATTTGGTGTAGTACTTTAACACGTTTTACGCCGTGTTCCTGTTAGCTTGGGTTAGTCGTATGACCGCGGTGGCTGGCACGAGATTTACCAACCCTAGTTAATATGGCTTAGTCGAACTTTCGTTCATGGCTTAAATTTTGTCACTGCTGTTTCCCGTGGGGGTGTGGTTAAGCAAGGCGTTATGAGCTACAGGGTGTGTGCTTGATACCTGCTCCTCTTAGTCCTGCTGATTCGGAGGGCGCTACTCACCGGGGTGCGGATGCTTGCATGTGTAAGTCTATTGAAAGTTAACAGGAAGGCCAGGACCAAACCTATGTGTTTATGGAGTTGGTATACTCATCTAGGCATTTTCAGTGCCTTGCTTTAAATTTAAGCTACATTAACCATGTAGTATGTAAGCAGACCCAGGCACCTATATGTCTATCTTGTTTGGAGTGTGAATTTGAGTATTGGGGGTGAGATAAATTTATATTGATACTTAGGGGGAAGTATGTTAAAAATGGTGGTTAATATTTAAGAGGGGGGGGGGGGAAATATAATAGGTATGTCCTGTAACCATTGACTGAAATGCCCATGCCTACCATTATGGGGATGCTCAAGATGCAGTTAAGTCCAGCTACAATTTATGCTCCGGGTCGGGGCCTTTGACGGCCATAGCTGAGTCCAAGCATCCCCGAAAATTAAAAAATACCAAATGTATGACAGCACAGTTATGTGTGAGCATGGGCTGATTAGTAATTAGTCCATCGAGATGTCTTATTTAAGAGGAAAGAATGGGCGGTTTTAGATGAGATGGCCCTGAAGAAAGAACCAGATGTCTGATAAAGTTCATTAAATAGCTACCCCCACGATTAATGGGCCCGGAGCGAGAAGAGAAATCCCTGCCAAGCGGGTTGCTGGTTTCACGCGGCATGGTCGGTAAGCTCGTGATCTAGTGGACGGGATACGCATGGTGACGAGGATAGATTTGACTTTATGCGCTATGTACGATCTAAGCAGGAAATGTCCTATGTACTATAGATAATTTTTATTGTACTTGCTTATATGCAAGGGGAAAATCATTTAATGTACTATATACATATTATATCTTTATTACATTAATTATGATGTACATGCTTATATGCATGGGGTAGATCATGTAATGTAATATATACATAGTATGTCTTTATTACATTAATTATAATGTACATACTGCACACAAAGTAGGTCATGTAGTATACTGCATTTATGTATGTTTTTATTATATTACTTCAGTGTATATATTCATACATATAGGATGGATCATGTGGTGTGCTAGACGCATATCATGTTTACATTGTATGAGTGTTAGTGGGTATGTTTGGGCAAATGACATGGTGTGTCTGTGTGTAGTACTCGTACATGTGTCTATTGAGGTGAGTTATTAAGCATGTTGTTACACGTGCAAGCTTATAGAGTGGGAGATTTGTGTCGTATGTTTAAAAATTTTAGCGGATTTAATACTGGGGAGGTTCTTAGTGTTTTTGGGGGTATATCAATAGACGCAATTAATAGTGGTTCAGGGAATAGTTTAAGTAGAACTTCAGCTTTGGGTGTTGATGGTGAGGCTATCGCTTCTTCCTTGAGTCTTAGGGAGGTTAATTGTTCTCCTTTTCTGGTTTACAAGACCAGCGTATTAATTTTACTACAAAGACTTGTCTTCATTTCAGGAGATTGTTTTCGATGGTGCTGGCTAGTGGTATTATTGCCAGGATGATGAGGAAATATATGATGGATGCTAATTGTCCGATGGTGATGTAGGGGTGTTCAACCGGTTGTCCTCCGATTCATGTAAGTGTTAATAGGTCTGCTATTAAAAGTCAGAATATGCATTGGCTGATTGGTCGGAACATTATGCTTCGTTGTTTGGATGTGTGGAGGAAGGGTACGAGTGTTAAGATCAAGATGGAAAGGACTAAGGCTAGGACTCCTCCCAGTTTATTGGGGATTGATCGTAGGATTGCGTATGCAAATAGGAAATACCATTCTGGCTTAATGTGGGAGGGTGTACTGAGTGGGTTTGCTGGAGTATAATTATCCGGGTCTCCGAGTAGGTCGGGAGTGAATAGTACTAGTGATATGAGGATGAGGATTAATAGTATGATGCCTAGGATGTCCTTGATGGTGTAATAAGGGTGAAATGGAATTTTGTCTGTGTCTGATGGAATTCCTGTGGGGTTGTTGGATCCTGTTTTGTGGAGGAAAATTAAGTGGATTATGGTGAGAGCTACAATGATAAATGGGAGGATGAAGTGGAAAGCGAAGAATCGGGTGAGGGTGGCTTTGTCTACTGAAAATCCCCCTCAGATTCATTCAACTAGGTTGGTGCCAATGTATGGGATTGCCGAGAGGAGGTTGGTAATGACTGTTGCTCCTCAGAATGATATCTGTCCTCATGGTAGGACATAGCCTATGAATGCTGTGGCTATTGTTGTAAATAGGAGAATTACTCCGATGTTTCATGTTTCTAAGAAGGTATATGATCCGTAATATAGGCCTCGTCCTACATGCATAAATAGGCAGATAAAAAATATTGATGCTCCGTTTGCGTGCATATATCGGATGATTCAGCCATAGTTTACGTCTCGACAAATGTGGGTTACAGAGGAGAATGCTATTGTTGTATCGGATGTGTAGTGTATTGCTAGGAATAGGCCTGTTAAGATTTGTAGAGCTAAGCAAGTGCCTAGGAGGGATCCAAAGTTTCATCATGATGAGATGTTTGATGGAGTTGGGAGGTCAATGAGTGCGTTGTTTACGATTTTTATTAGTGGGTGAGTTTTTCGGATGTTGATCATTAGTGTTCTTGTAGTTGAATAACAACGATGGTTTTTCATATCATTAGTCATGGTTAGATTCCATGCAGGAATAATGATTATGTACATTGTATTTATTTTAAGTGTAATTTTTGTGATGGGCTTTGTAGGGTTTTCTTCAAAACCTTCGCCTATTTATGGGGGGTTGGGATTGATTGTGAGTGGTGGGGTTGGGTGTGGTATTGTGTTAAATTATGGTGGTTCTTTTTTAGGTTTAATGGTTTTTTTAGTTTATTTAGGGGGTATAATGGTGGTTTTTGGTTATACGACAGCTATGGCTACTGAGCAGTATCCTGAGGTTTGGGTTTCTAATAAGGTTGTTTTAGGAACGTTTATTACTGGTTTGTTGATGGAGTTTTTTATAATTTACTATGTGTTGAAGGATAAGGAGGTGGAGATTGTGTTTAAGTTTAATGGTATGGGGGATTGGGTAATTTATGATACAGGGGATTCTGGGTTTTTTAGTGAGGAGGCCATGGGGATTGCTGCTTTGTACAGCTATGGTACTTGATTAGTTATTGTTACTGGTTGATCTTTATTAATTGGTGTAGTGGTGATTATAGAGATTACTCGTGGAAATTAAGTAGAATTGTGCTAGTGAAAATCGTAATTAGGAAGGAAAGGAAATATAATTTAATTAAGCCTTTTTGGTTTGTGATTATGATAGATGTTTTTATTTGGGTTAGTGAGATGGTTTTTGGTATAATGGTTTCTAGTCAGGTTAGGTCTAGAAGGGAGGATGCTGATTTTTGGCTTATTGTTAGATTTATATAGGGGGTTAAGCGGTGTATGACTGTGGGATAATATCCTAGTAGGTTAGAAAATTTGAATATGTTTGATGGGTAATTGAACTTTAAGTAGTGGGTTATGTTGTTAATTTCTAGTGCTAGAATAAAGCCTAGGATTGTAATTGTTAGGGCGGTGATTTTTAGGTAGTAGGGTATAGTTGTTTGGGGAATGGTTGTTGGGGGGATGTTGTTAGAAATGATGAATCCTGCGAAAAGACTTCCGATTAGTAAGCGTTTAATTGAGTTAATTAGGAATGGGTTGTTTTCATTAATAGAAATAAGGGTTGGGAATCGGGGTTGTCCTAGGAGTGTGAAGAAAATAATACGGGTACTGTAGATAGCTGTGAAGGAGATGGCGATTAGTGTTATTAAGAGGGCTCAGGCGTTGGTATATGACGTGTTGGCGGATTCAATAATTAGATCTTTGGAGTAGAATCCGGTGAGGAAAGGTATTCCTGTTAGTGCAAGGCTGCCAATAATAAGGGCTGTTGCGGTGAATGGTATGGCTTTAAATAGGCCTCCTATTTTTCGAATATCTTGTTCGTTATTTAGATTGTGGATGATGGAGCCGGAGCATAGAAATAATATGGCTTTGAAGAAAGCGTGGGTGCAGATGTGAAGAAGTGCTAGGTGAGGCTGGTTAATTCCAATTGTTACTATCATAAGGCCGAGTTGGCTGGATGTAGAGAAGGCGATGATTTTTTTAATGTCATTTTGGGTGAGGGCACATATTGCTGTAAATAGTGTGGTAATGGCTCCTAGGCATAGTATAGTAGATTGGATGAGTTTATTGTTTTCTGTTAATGGATAAAAGCGGATTAGTAAGAAAATACCTGCTACTACTATTGTACTTGAGTGGAGTAATGCTGAGACAGGTGTCGGACCCTCTATTGCGGAGGGTAATCATGGGTGCAGGCTAAATTGTGCGGATTTTCCGGTTGCGGCTAGAATTAGTCCTATTAGAGGTAGATTTGAGTTCTCTGGTTTTAGTAAGAAGATTTGTTGAAGGTCTCAAGTGTTGAGGTTAATTAGGAATCATGCTATTGCTAGGATAAATCCGATGTCGCCAATGCGGTTATATAGGATTGCTTGTAGAGCTGCTGTGTTTGCGTCTGCTCGTCCGTATCACCATCCAATTAGTAGAAATGATATAATTCCGACTCCTTCTCAGCCAATGAATAGTTGAAAGATGTTATTTGCAGTGACGAGGATGAGTATTGTGATAAGAAATAAGAGTAAGTACTTAAAAAATTGGTTGATGTTGGGGTCGGAATGTATGTATCATATTGAGAATTCTATGATGGATCATGTGACGAATAGTGATACTGGGATAAATATTGTCGAGAAGTAATCTATTTTGAAGCTGAGAGATAGTTTGAGGGTTTGGATGGTTAGTCAGTGTCAGTTTGAAATAATTATTTCTTGTCCTGTATGAATAAATATTATAGTGGGAATTATACTAGTGATAAAGGCGTATGAAATGGTTGTTTTTACGTAAAGTGGGTAATTGGTGAATTTGTGGGTGCTAAGACTAGTTGTCATGATGGGTACGGTTAGTAGGATTAGGGTAGTTAGTGTGAGGGATGGGAACAGGTTTATTACTTTTATTTGGAGTTGCACCAATTTTTTGGTTCCTAAGACCAATGGATAACTGCTATCCTTTAAAAGTTTGAAAAAGCCATGTTGTCAGGCATGGGAGCATAGAATTAGCAGTTCTTGCATACTTTTTCGGTAAATAAGAAGGTGATAGGCTTCTATTGTTAGATTCACAATCTAATGTTTTTTTAAACTATATTTACAGTATAGGGGTCCTAGGATAATTTTTGGGTTTAGGGATAGAAGCAGTAGTGGTAGTATGTGTAGTGATATGAGTGCATTTTCTCGTGTGAAGGAAGGTGAAATGTTATTGATATGATGAGTGTATTTGCCCCGTTGTGTTGTGATTAGTATATAGAGGGTGTAGAGAGTAGTGATTACTATGTTAAGTCCTATTAGAATAATTGTGATATTAGATCATGAAAAAGTCGATATTACTACAAATAGTTCTCCGATTAGGTTGATTGTTGGGGGTAGAGCCAGGTTGGTTAGACTTGCTAGGAGTCATCAGGTGGCTATTAGTGGAAGAAGTGTTTGTAGGCCGCGGGCTAAGATTATTGTACGGCTGTGAATTCGTTCGTAGTTAGAATTTGCTAGGCAGAAAAGTATAGAGGATGTAAGGCCGTGGGCAATTATCAGGGCGGTGGCTCCTATGTAGCTTCAGGGTGTTTGGATTAGGATTGCAACGATGACAAGTGCCATGTGGCTAATAGAGGAGTACGCGATGAGTGATTTCAGGTCCGTTTGACGAAGGCAAATTGAGCTGGTTATGATTATGCCTCATAGTGATAGCATGATGAATGGGTATGCTATAAAGTCGGTGATTGGATCTAGGAGAAGCGTAATTCGTAACATGCCGTATCCTCCTAGTTTTAGTAGGATTGCTGCAAGAACTATGGAGCCTGCAATTGGGGCTTCTACGTGGGCTTTGGGTAGTCAGAGATGAAGTCCGTATAGTGGTATTTTTACTATAAAGGCTATTATGCATGCTAGTCACATGAAGGTGTTGGATCAGGAGCTGGGTATTGGTTGTACTCAGTATTGTAGAATTAGGAAGTTTAGGGATCCTATTGTGTTTTGAATATAGATTAGTGCAACTAGTAAGGGTAGGGATCCTGCTAGTGTATAAAACAAGAAGTAGAGACCGGCATTTAGGCGTTCTGTTTGGTTCCCTCATCGGGTAATAATAATGAGTGTGGGAACTAGTGTTGCTTCAAATATAATATAAAAGAGAATTAGTTCTGTAGCAGAGAATGTCATAATTAGAAATAGTTGTAATAGGATTAGTATTGAGATGAAGAATTTTTTTCGGGCTGGGTTTTCTTTTGATAGGTGATGCTGGCTAGCTATAAGTATTAAGGGGAGGAGTCATATGGTTAGAATAAGTAGTGGTGTAGATAAGGAGTCGGAGAAGAAAGTTAATGAGAAGTTGAGGCTGTTATCGCCAAATTGGTTTATAAGGAGTAGGCTTGTAAGGCTAATTAGTAAGCTGTGGAGTGTGGAGTTAATTCAGATTATGTTATTTTTTGATAGCCAGGTTAGGGGTATAAGTATTATTGTGGAAATAATGTATTTTAGCATTGTAGCAGATTAAGGTTTTGTACGTAGTCGGTGCCGTATGTGTTTGATACCATTACTAGCAAGGATAGGCCTAGTGCTGCTTCGCAGGCTGCGAAAACTAGTAGAATAATGGGTATTATACTGGCTAAAGTGAAGTGTGAGTTTAGGATTATTAGGGTAGCTATAACGAATAAGGACAATATTATTCCTTCCAGGCATAGGAGGGAGGATATTAGGTGAGATCGATACATTAGTAATCCCGTGAGAGATACTATGAATGCTATTATAATATTTATGTATACGAGGGACATTTGGTACTTATGAGTTTGATCATAATCTAATGAGTCGAAATCATTTATTTTGGTTTAAACTAAGTACCATATTCGGTCCATTCTAATCCTTTTTGGGTTCATTCATAGGCTAGGCTTGTGGCTAGTAGGAAAATTAGGAGAAGGGATATAGTAAGCATTGTGTTAAGGTTAGTTGTTTGTGAGGCCCATGGTAGTGGTAGAAGTAGTGCAATTTCTAGATCGAAGAGGAGGAATGTGATAGCTACTAGAAAGAATTTTATGGAGAAAGGAAGGCGAGCAGATCCTATGGGGTCGAATCCACATTCGTATGGGCTTGTTTTTTCTGAGTATACGTTTAGTTGGGGGAGTCAGAATGCGATGGTCACGAGCAATGTAGCTAGTGTAAAGTTAGTTAGGAGGGTAATTATAAGGTTTATTGTTCTTTTTCGGGTTAGGCCGAAGCTAACTGATTGGAAGTCAGTTGTACTAATTAATACTAAAAGAACATGAGCCTCATCAGTAGATGGAAACATAGAGGAAAAGTCATACTACGTCTACGAAGTGTCAATATCAGGCAGCGGCTTCGAAGCCGAAATGGTGATTGGAGGTAAAGTGAAATTTTAGTTGGCGGAGGAAGCAGACAATTAAGAAAGTAGATCCAATAATGACATGGAGGCCGTGGAATCCTGTAGCTACGAAGAAAGTTGAGCCGTAAACTCCGTCTGAGATTGTAAAGGGAGCTTCATAGTATTCTGATGCTTGTAGAAGTGTAAAGTATACGCCTAACGTAATGGTGATGAATAAGGCTTGTAGCATGTGGTTACGGTTCCCTTCTATGAGGCTGTGGTGGGCTCAGGTAATGGAGACTCCTGAGGCTAGAAGGACAGAGGTGTTGAGTAGTGGGACTTCTAAGGGGTTAAGTGGGTGAATGCCTGTTGGGGGTCAGCAGCTGCCTAATTCGGGTGTAGGAGCAAGGCTTGAGTGATAGAAGGCTCAGAAGAAGCCAGTGAAGAATAGGACTTCGGAGACGATGAAGAGGATTATTCCGTAGCGAAGGCTTTTTTGGACAGCAGGAGTATGGTGGCCTTGAAAGGTACTTTCTCGGATTACATCTCGTCATCATTGGTATATTGTAAGTATGTTTGTTGTTAGGCCTAGGGTCAGTAGAGCTGTTGAATTGAAGTGAAATCACATGATGAGGCCAGATGTTATTAGGAGGGCAGATAGTGCTCCTGTGAGGGGTCAGGGACTTGGGTTTACTATGTGATAGGCGTGGGTTTGGTGTGTCATTATGTATTGTCGTGCAGATATAAGCTAACTAGGAGGGTGAATACGTAGGCTTGAACTATAGCTACTGCGAATTCGAGGATTGTTAGTAGAGCTAAAATAGTAAATGTAATAAGTGCTGTTGTGGTATTGATATTTAATAATGCAAGGGTAGCTCCTCCGATTAAGTGAATTAATAAGTGCCCTGCTGTGATGTTGGCTGTTAATCGTACGGCAAGGGCTACTGGTTGGATGAAGAGGCTGATGGTTTCGATAATTACCAGTATTGGGATTAGTGGGGTAGGTGTTCCTTGTGGTAGGAAGTGGGCGAGTGATGCTTTGGTTTTGTTGCGGAAGCCTGTAACTACGGCCCCTGCTCATAGGGGAATAGCCATGCCTAAATTTATTGATAGTTGTGTGGTTGGTGTAAATGAATGGGGTAATAAGCCTAATAAATTTGTAGACCCAATAAATAGAATTAGGGACATTAATATCAATGTTCATGTTTGTCCTTTGGTGTTGTGAGTGCTTATTATTTGTTTTGACATGAGTTGAAGTGCTCATTGTTGGAGGGAGATAAGGCGGTTATTAATTAGTCGGTTTGATGTAGGAAATAGTAAGCTAGGGAATATAATGACGAGAGTAACAAGGGGGAGGCCTAGAATTACAGGGGTAATGAAAGAGGTAAATAGATTTTCGTTCATTTTGTTTCTCAAGGGGCGTCTTGTTTTGGCGTTTTTGTTGTTATTAATTTTGGGTTATAGTAGAAATCGTGTTTTGAGATTTTTAATTGGAGAACAATAAAGAGGACTAAAAATATTGATAGAATTGTCGTGAGTCACGTTGATGTGTCTAGTTGTGGCATGTCATCAAGGAGAGTGTTGTGCTCTCGGTCTTTAACTTAAAAGGTTAATGCTGGCATAGCTTCTTGATGACTTATAACATTGATGCAGATCACTTTTCAAAATATTCTAATGGGACTAGTTCGAGAACGATTGGTATGAAACTATGATTTGATCCGCAGATTTCTGAGCATTGGCCGTAAAATAGGCCTGGACGAGTTGATATGAGGGTTGTTTGATTTAAACGGCCTGGAATTGCGTCTGTTTTTAGTCCTAGAGAGGGAACTGCTCATGAGTGTAAAACGTCTTCGGAGGAGATTAGTATTCGAATTGTTATTTCTATAGGTAATACAGCTCGGTTATCTACTTCTAGTAATCGTAGTTCTCCAGGTTTCAATTCTGATGTTGGAATTATATAGGAGTCGAAGCTTAAGTCTTCATAGTCTGTGTACTCATAACTTCAGTATCATTGATGTCCTATGGTCTTTACTGTGAGAGATGGGTTGTTGATTTCGTCTATTATGTATAGAATTCGTAGGGATGGGAGAGCAATTATAATCAGAATAATGGCTGGTAGAATGGTTCAGATTGTTTCTACTTCTTGTGCGTCTATGGTGCTGGTATGGGTTAGTTTTGTTGTTAGTATCAGTAAGATAATATAGAGTACTAGTGAGCTAATTAGGAAAACAATTATCAGAGTGTGATCGTGAAAGTGTAGCAGTTCTTCTATGATGGGTGATGTTGCGTCTTGAAAGCCTAGCTGTACGGGATATGCCATATGAGATGTACGGGACTTTCACCTGTAATTTAATCTTGACAAGGTTATGTAATGTTTTACTAACATCTCGTTTATTGAGAGAGACATAGTGGTTATGGTGTTGGCTTGAAACCGATAATAGGGGGTTCAATTCCTTCCTCTCTTATTTTAGGTTAATGTATGTAGGTTCTTCAAATGTGTGATATGGTGGAGGGCATCCGTTTAGTCATTCTAGATTTGTTGTGGTTAGGTCCACGGTTAAGACTTCCCGTTTGGATGCAAATGCTTCTCAGATGATAAAAGTCATTAATATTACTGCCGTTAGTGAGATGAATGAGCCTATAGATGAAATAGTGTTTCATATTGTATATGCGTCTGGGTAATCGGAGTATCGTCGTGGTATACCAGATAGCCCTAAGAAATGTTGTGGGAAGAAGGTCATGTTAACACCTACAAATATAATTGCGAAATGGATTTTGGCTCATGTGTCATTAAGGGTGTAGCCTGAGAATAAGGGAAATCAATGTACAAATCCTCCTATGATAGCGAATACAGCTCCTATTGATAGTACGTAGTGGAAATGTGCTACCACATAGTATGTGTCGTGGAGAACGATGTCAAGGGAGGAGTTGGCTAAAACAATTCCAGTTAGTCCTCCAACTGTAAAAAGGAAAATGAAGCCTAGGGCTCATATTATAGCGGGGGATCATTTGATATTTCCTCCGTGAAGTGTTGCTAGCCAACTAAAGACTTTTACTCCGGTTGGGATAGCAATAATTATAGTAGCGGATGTAAAGTAAGCTCGTGTATCGACGTCTATTCCGACTGTGAATATATGATGGGCTCATACAATAAATCCTAGAAATCCAATTGATATTATGGCTCATACTATTCCTATATATCCAAATGGCTCTTTTTTTCCTGAATAGTAGGTTACGATGTGGGAGATTATTCCAAAGCCAGGTAAAATTAGAATATATACTTCGGGGTGTCCAAAAAATCAGAATAAGTGTTGATATAAGATAGGGTCTCCTCCTCCTGCTGGGTCAAAGAAAGTTGTATTCAGGTTTCGGTCTGTTAGTAATATTGTGATGCCAGCTGCTAATACAGGAAGTGAGAGGAGGAGTAGTACGGCAGTGATCAGTACAGATCACACGAACAGGGGGGTCTGGTATTGTGATATTGCGGGAGGTTTTATGTTAATAATAGTTGTAATAAAATTAATGGCTCCTAAAATTGAGGAAACACCTGCTAGGTGTAGGGAGAAAATGGTCAGGTCTACTGAGGCTCCTGCGTGGGCTAGATTACCTGCTAGAGGGGGATATACGGTTCAACCCGTCCCTGCTCCGGCTTCGACTATAGAGGATGCTAGGAGTAATAGGAAAGAAGGGGGGAGGAGCCAAAAACTTATATTATTTATCCGAGGGAATGCTATATCAGGGGCTCCAATCATTAGAGGAACTAGCCAGTTGCCAAACCCTCCAATTATAATAGGCATTACTATAAAGAAGATTATTACGAATGCGTGTGCAGTTACAATTACGTTGTAGATTTGGTCATCTCCAAGTAGAGTTCCGGGTTGGCCTAACTCAGCACGAATTAGTAAGCTCAGAGCGGTTCCTACTATGCCGGCTCAGGCACCAAATAGAAGATAAAGGGTACCGATATCTTTATGATTAGTTGAAAATAATCAGCGGTTTATGAACATGGGTAAAATGGCTGAGTAAAGCAATAGACTGTAAATCTAAGAATAGAGGTTTGATTCCTCTTTTTACCAGGTCCTGTAGTGAATTAACATATTGAATTGCAAATTCAAAGGAGCAGCTTCAAACTCTGCCGGGGCTTCTCCCGCCTTTTTTTTCTTGCGGCGGGAGAAGTAGATTGAAGCCAGTTATTTAGGGTATTTAGCTGTTAACTAAAGTTTCGTGGGGGTGGGACCCACCAATCTAGTGAGGATTTAGCTTAATTAAAGTAGTTGATTTGCATTCAATTGATGTAAGATATGATCTTGCAGTCCTTATCAGGAATTAAGTAAATTATACTTGCTTAGGGCTTTGAAGGCTCTTGGTCTATTTAACCTAAATTCCTATTCTAGGATTGAGAGAATTGGTGTAAGTGGTAGTAGTATAGTGGACAATACGGTTATTGTTGGTAGGAGGGTTATTCGTTTTATGGTTGAGAATTGTCATTTTATTTTTATGTTGTTTGTGGAAGGGAACATAGTAAGTGTGGTGGAATATGCCAGTCGTATGTAGAAATATAGGTTTAGTAGTGCTGTAATTGCTATGAAGGTAGGTAGGATAATGCTATTGTTTTTTGTCATTTCTTGAATAATTATTCATTTTGGCATAAATCCTGATAGTGGGGGGAGTCCTCCTATTGATAGGAGGGTAATGAGAATTAGAATAGTTATGATGGGTGTTTTGTTTCATGTGTGTGATAGTGATAGAGTGGTTGTGGTT
Source organism: Budorcas taxicolor (assembly GCF_023091745.1). Lineage (NCBI taxonomy): Eukaryota > Metazoa > Chordata > Mammalia > Artiodactyla > Bovidae > Budorcas > Budorcas taxicolor. The sequence continues at coordinate 7,873 of NW_026291638.1, read as the reverse complement.
GAGTTGGCTATAAATAGTGTAAATATGGTGGAAGTTATGATGATGTAAATGATTAGGTTTAGTAATGTTATGGTGGGATTGTATGGTAAAATTGCTGTTATTCAGCCTATGTGGGCAATTGATGAGTAAGCTATAATTTTTCGTAGTTGGGTTTGGTTTAATCCTCCTCAGCCTCCGATTATAATGGATAGAATTGATAGGGTTAAGATTATATTTAGGTTGATGGATTGGGATACTTGGTAAAGTACCGATATGGGTGCTAGTTTTTGTCATGTAAGTAAGATTAGGCCTGAAGATAGAGGGATGCCTTGTGTTACTTCTGGGACTCAGAAGTGGAATGGGGCTATTCCTAGTTTTATGGCGAGGGCTATTGTTATGAGTATGGAGGCTGTTGGGTTAAATAGTTTTATTACGGTTCATTGGCCTGAGAATATTAAGTTGATGATAATGGCTATTATTAGTAGTATTGAGGCTGTTGATTGAGTTAGGAAATATTTAGTTGATGCTTCTGTGGCTCGTGGGTTGTGTTTTTTTATTATAATAGGAATGATGGCGAGTATATTTATTTCAAATCCGATTCAGATGAGTAGTCAGTGGGAGCTAATTATAACGATAATGGTTCCAAGTATTATAGTTATTAAGATAATAATGAGAGTGATTGGGTTTATTAGTACGGGAAGGATACAAACCAACATTTTCGGGGTATGGGCCCGATAGCTTAATTAGCTGACCTTACTATTAGAATTTGGTGTAATTGGGAGCACGAAGAGTTTTGAGTTCTTAGGAGTAGGTTCAATTCCTATAGTTCTAGAAATAAGAGGATTTAAACCTCTATAATTTACTCTATCAAAGTAACTCTTTTGTCAGACATATTTCTTATGTTTGTGGGGGGATACTTGATAGGAGAATAGGTAGAGATACATGTCATATGCATAGGGCTAGCGTTAGGGGTAGAAAATTTTTTCATAATAAGTGCATCAGTTGATCATAGCGGAATCGGGGGTAGGATGCTCGGATTCATAGGAAGGTCATTGTGAGTAGTAGTGATTTGATGATAAAGTTAATTGCGTAGAGTTCTGGTATGTATGGGTTATGGGATGCTCCTAGGAAGAGGGTTGTTGTGAAGATATTTATTATAATAATGTTTGCATATTCTGCTATAAAGAATAGGGCGAATGGTCCTGCGGCGTATTCTACATTAAAGCCCGATACTAGTTCAGATTCTCCTTCAGTAAGATCAAATGGTGCTCGGTTTGTTTCTGCTAGTGTTGAAATGAATCATATTATTGCTAAGGGTCATGCTGGGAAGATTAGTCATACTTGTTCTTGTGTAATGATTAATGTAGAGAGAGTGAAGGATCCATTTATTAGTAAGATTGATAGTAAGATAATTGCTAGTGTAACTTCATATGAAATTGTTTGTGCTACTGCTCGTAGGGCTCCAATAAGAGCGTATTTTGAGTTGGAGGCTCAGCCTGATCAGAGGATCGAGTATACGGCTAAGCTTGATATAGCTAATATGAAAAGGATTCCTAAGTTTATATTGATGAGGGGATAGGGTATGGGTAGGGGGATTCATATAGTTAAGGCTAGGGTTAGGGCTAGGATGGGGGCTAGAATAAATATTGAGATTGAGGATGTGGCAGGTCGTAGGGGTTCTTTAATGAAAAGTTTGATTGCATCGGCGATGGGTTGGAGTAAGCCATATGGTCCTACAATATTTGGGCCTTTTCGGAGTTGTATGTAGCCTAGGATTTTTCGTTCAACTAGTGTAAGAAAAGCTACGGCTAGAAGAATGGGGATAATAAGTGTTAAGATGTTGAGTATAAACATTTTGTTAAGGAGAGGATTTGAATCTCTGAGTATAAAGGTTTAAGTTTTACGCAATTACCGGGCTCTGCCACCTTAACTGGGCCCTTTTCTAGGGCAGGTATTGTTTGTGAGGTCAATTGAGATAAAGTCATTGATTGATTTAAGGCGCTTTGTTGAAGTTGGCCTTATTTCTCTTGTCCTTTCGTACTGGGAGAAATACATAACAGATAGAAACCGACCTGGATTACTCCGGTCTGAACTCAGATCACGTAGGACTTTAATCGTTGAACAAACGAACCTTTGATAGCGGTTGCACCATCGGGGTGTCCTGATCCAACATCGAGGTCGTAAACCCTATTGTCGATATGGACTCTTGAATAGGATTGCGCTGTTATCCCTAGGGTAACTTGTTCCGTTGATCAAGTCTTTGGATCAATAAACGATAGTTTGATTTGACTTGTGGGTCTAGTCTTTAAAATCGTTCGGAGGATTTTTTGTTCTCCGAGGTCACCCCAACCAAAACTGCTAGTCCATAAAGAGTGTTGTTATCCCTTAATGGTTAAGTTTATTTTCTTTGGACTAGTTAGTTAAAGCTCCATAGGGTCTTCTCGTCTTGTTGGTTTATTCCCGCCTCTTCACGGGAAGGTCAATTTCACTGATTGGAAGTAAGAGACAGTAAAACCCTCGTGTGGCCGTTCATACAAGTCCTTATTTAGAGAACAAATGATTATGCTACCTTTGCACGGTCAGGATACCGCGGCCGTTTAACGTCTAGTCACTGGGCAGGCAGTGCCTCCAATACTGGGGATGCTGGAGGTGATGTTTTTGGTAAACAGGCGGGATTTGTGTTTGCCGAGTTCCTTTTACTTCTTTTAATCTTTCCTGGGTGCACTCCTGTGTTGGATTAACAGTATAATTAATAAATTATTTATTGTTGGGTTATTTTTATTTACTGTTAACAGTCAGAGTATTATCAGATACTGACTTAAACTTGTGCAAGGAGAAAATATTTCTTGTTACTCATATTAACATTATTGCTTCTATTTAGTAATAGAATAGTCCAGTACTAGGTCTAGGAGTTGGTTATATTGTTGTTGGGATTAGTATTGTTTTTATTGTTGAGCTTTAACGCTTTCTTAATAGATGGCTGCTTTTAGGCCTACTATGGTGTTGTAAGATCTTACTCTCTAGTGAAGGTTGTACCCATTTCTAAAAGGCTGTACCTTTTTAGACTAACTTTTAAAGATACAGTGAGATTTGTTTATATTTTTTGGTATCTTTAAAGCTGAACTAAGATTCATTTTCTGGACAACCAGCTATCACCAGGCTCGTTAGGCATGTCACCTCTACTTATAGATCTTCTCACTATTTTGCCACATAGATGAGTTGGTTCTAATAAACTGTCTATAGGTAGCTCGTCTGGTTTCGGGTTACTTAGCTGAAATTCGTTTTGTTAAGTTTTTTGCTCGTTAATTCATTATGCAAAAGGTACAAGGGTTAATCTTTGCTTTTTTGTACTTTGATTATTTTCTTTCATCGTTCCCTTACGGTACTTTCTCTATAGCGCCATGTTTAGAATTTCTATCTCCTATACTTTAATAGGGGTAAATGTTTTGTTTTAGTATGTTTTGGTTATTGGATTGAAGAGTGGGGGTTTGGGCTAGGCATAGTTCAAAACATTCACAGTACACGAAATCTTCTAGGTGTAAACTAGATGCTTTAATTAAGCTATGTCTTGGTTTGTCCAAGCACACTTTCCAGTATGCTTACCTTGTTACGACTTACCTCCTCTCGTGTAATTGGTGCATGTAAATAGGTTTGGGTGCATATATTTACTTGAGGAGGGTGACGGGCGGTGTGTGCGTGCTTCATGGCCTGGTTCAACTAAGCACTCTATTCTTAGTTTACTACTAAATCCTCCTTTGGCTGTTAGTTTCATAATGGCTTTCGTATTAAGTTTTCTTGGATAGAAAATGTAGCCCATTTCTTCCCATTCCATAGGTTACACCTTGACCTAACGTTTTTATGTGTTATGATTGAGCTTACTTTTGTTCCTTTTCAGGGTTTGCTGAAGATGGCGGTATACAGACTGTATTAGCAAGGATTGGTGAGGTTTATCGGGGTTTATCGATTATAGAACAGGCTCCTCTAGAAGGGTGTAAAGCACCGCCAAGTCCTTTGAGTTTTGGGCCGTTGCCGGTAGTACTCTGGCGAATAATCTTGTTTTTGCAATTATTTATGTTTAGGGCTAAGCATAGTGGGGTATCTAATCCCAGTTTGGGTCTTAGCTATAGTGTGTCAGTTGTCGTAGAGTTACTTTCGTCACTTATTTTTGTTATAATTATGGCTTTTTACAGCTTAATTAGGATTTAACTCTATTTGGTGTAGTACTTTAACACGTTTTACGCCGTGTTCCTGTTAGCTTGGGTTAGTCGTATGACCGCGGTGGCTGGCACGAGATTTACCAACCCTAGTTAATATGGCTTAGTCGAACTTTCGTTCATGGCTTAAATTTTGTCACTGCTGTTTCCCGTGGGGGTGTGGTTAAGCAAGGCGTTATGAGCTACAGGGTGTGTGCTTGATACCTGCTCCTCTTAGTCCTGCTGATTCGGAGGGCGCTACTCACCGGGGTGCGGATGCTTGCATGTGTAAGTCTATTGAAAGTTAACAGGAAGGCCAGGACCAAACCTATGTGTTTATGGAGTTGGTATACTCATCTAGGCATTTTCAGTGCCTTGCTTTAAATTTAAGCTACATTAACCATGTAGTATGTAAGCAGACCCAGGCACCTATATGTCTATCTTGTTTGGAGTGTGAATTTGAGTATTGGGGGTGAGATAAATTTATATTGATACTTAGGGGGAAGTATGTTAAAAATGGTGGTTAATATTTAAGAGGGGGGGGGGGAAATATAATAGGTATGTCCTGTAACCATTGACTGAAATGCCCATGCCTACCATTATGGGGATGCTCAAGATGCAGTTAAGTCCAGCTACAATTTATGCTCCGGGTCGGGGCCTTTGACGGCCATAGCTGAGTCCAAGCATCCCCGAAAATTAAAAAATACCAAATGTATGACAGCACAGTTATGTGTGAGCATGGGCTGATTAGTAATTAGTCCATCGAGATGTCTTATTTAAGAGGAAAGAATGGGCGGTTTTAGATGAGATGGCCCTGAAGAAAGAACCAGATGTCTGATAAAGTTCATTAAATAGCTACCCCCACGATTAATGGGCCCGGAGCGAGAAGAGAAATCCCTGCCAAGCGGGTTGCTGGTTTCACGCGGCATGGTCGGTAAGCTCGTGATCTAGTGGACGGGATACGCATGGTGACGAGGATAGATTTGACTTTATGCGCTATGTACGATCTAAGCAGGAAATGTCCTATGTACTATAGATAATTTTTATTGTACTTGCTTATATGCAAGGGGAAAATCATTTAATGTACTATATACATATTATATCTTTATTACATTAATTATGATGTACATGCTTATATGCATGGGGTAGATCATGTAATGTAATATATACATAGTATGTCTTTATTACATTAATTATAATGTACATACTGCACACAAAGTAGGTCATGTAGTATACTGCATTTATGTATGTTTTTATTATATTACTTCAGTGTATATATTCATACATATAGGATGGATCATGTGGTGTGCTAGACGCATATCATGTTTACATTGTATGAGTGTTAGTGGGTATGTTTGGGCAAATGACATGGTGTGTCTGTGTGTAGTACTCGTACATGTGTCTATTGAGGTGAGTTATTAAGCATGTTGTTACACGTGCAAGCTTATAGAGTGGGAGATTTGTGTCGTATGTTTAAAAATTTTAGCGGATTTAATACTGGGGAGGTTCTTAGTGTTTTTGGGGGTATATCAATAGACGCAATTAATAGTGGTTCAGGGAATAGTTTAAGTAGAACTTCAGCTTTGGGTGTTGATGGTGAGGCTATCGCTTCTTCCTTGAGTCTTAGGGAGGTTAATTGTTCTCCTTTTCTGGTTTACAAGACCAGCGTATTAATTTTACTACAAAGACTTGTCTTCATTTCAGGAGATTGTTTTCGATGGTGCTGGCTAGTGGTATTATTGCCAGGATGATGAGGAAATATATGATGGATGCTAATTGTCCGATGGTGATGTAGGGGTGTTCAACCGGTTGTCCTCCGATTCATGTAAGTGTTAATAGGTCTGCTATTAAAAGTCAGAATATGCATTGGCTGATTGGTCGGAACATTATGCTTCGTTGTTTGGATGTGTGGAGGAAGGGTACGAGTGTTAAGATCAAGATGGAAAGGACTAAGGCTAGGACTCCTCCCAGTTTATTGGGGATTGATCGTAGGATTGCGTATGCAAATAGGAAATACCATTCTGGCTTAATGTGGGGGGAGGGTGTACTGAGTGGGTTTGCTGGAGTATAATTATCCGGGTCTCCGAGTAGGTCGGGAGTGAATAGTACTAGTGATATGAGGATGAGGATTAATAGTATGATGCCTAGGATGTCCTTGATGGTGTAATAAGGGTGAAATGGAATTTTGTCTGTGTCTGATGGAATTCCTGTGGGGTTGTTGGATCCTGTTTCGTGGAGGAAAATTAAGTGGATTATGGTGAGAGCTACAATGATAAATGGGAGGATGAAGTGGAAAGCGAAGAATCGGGTGAGGGTGGCTTTGTCTACTGAAAATCCCCCTCAGATTCATTCAACTAGGTTGGTGCCAATGTATGGGATTGCCGAGAGGAGGTTGGTAATGACTGTTGCTCCTCAGAATGATATCTGTCCTCATGGTAGGACATAGCCTATGAATGCTGTGGCTATTGTTGTAAATAGGAGAATTACTCCGATGTTTCATGTTTCTAAGAAGGTATATGATCCGTAATATAGGCCTCGTCCTACATGCATAAATAGGCAGATAAAAAATATTGATGCTCCGTTTGCGTGCATATATCGGATGATTCAGCCATAGTTTACGTCTCGACAAATGTGGGTTACAGAGGAGAATGCTATTGTTGTATCGGATGTGTAGTGTATTGCTAGGAATAGGCCTGTTAAGATTTGTAGAGCTAAGCAAGTGCCTAGGAGGGATCCAAAGTTTCATCATGATGAGATGTTTGATGGAGTTGGGAGGTCAATGAGTGCGTTGTTTACGATTTTTATTAGTGGGTGAGTTTTTCGGATGTTGATCATTAGTGTTCTTGTAGTTGAATAACAACGATGGTTTTTCATATCATTAGTCATGGTTAGATTCCATGCAGGAATAATGATTATGTACATTGTATTTATTTTAAGTGTAATTTTTGTGATGGGCTTTGTAGGGTTTTCTTCAAAACCTTCGCCTATTTATGGGGGGTTGGGATTGATTGTGAGTGGTGGGGTTGGGTGTGGTATTGTGTTAAATTATGGTGGTTCTTTTTTAGGTTTAATGGTTTTTTTAGTTTATTTAGGGGGTATAATGGTGGTTTTTGGTTATACGACAGCTATGGCTACTGAGCAGTATCCTGAGGTTTGGGTTTCTAATAAGGTTGTTTTAGGAACGTTTATTACTGGTTTGTTGATGGAGTTTTTTATAATTTACTATGTGTTGAAGGATAAGGAGGTGGAGATTGTGTTTAAGTTTAATGGTATGGGGGATTGGGTAATTTATGATACAGGGGATTCTGGGTTTTTTAGTGAGGAGGCCATGGGGATTGCTGCTTTGTACAGCTATGGTACTTGATTAGTTATTGTTACTGGTTGATCTTTATTAATTGGTGTAGTGGTGATTATAGAGATTACTCGTGGAAATTAAGTAGAATTGTGCTAGTGAAAATCGTAATTAGGAAGGAAAGGAAATATAATTTAATTAAGCCTTTTTGGTTTGTGATTATGATAGATGTTTTTATTTGGGTTAGTGAGATGGTTTTTGGTATAATGGTTTCTAGTCAGGTTAGGTCTAGAAGGGAGGATGCTGATTTTTGGCTTATTGTTAGATTTATATAGGGGGTTAAGCGGTGTATGACTGTGGGATAATATCCTAGTAGGTTAGAAAATTTGAATATGTTTGATGGGTAATT